>NC_141168.1:66115000-66117500 GCF_055505025.1 Bos grunniens | reverse complement strand
AACTTTTCGCCACATCAGAAAATAACTCTTGCGACCTTGCACTCAAATGATACAGTTCTACTTTTCTTCCCCCTGCATTAAGTTTCCCTTTCTTTCCCTTTTCTTCTTTTATTTTTTTAAGCAAGTCACTGTACAGATACTTATTCTCTACACCACTTCCCTTTTGAAACATTAAACTGACACTGGAACTGACTGCACAAGATTGCATTTTCTCTTCCTAAACAACTTGAATTGAAAGGTTACTTAGTGTAACAATATTTACTTGCAGAATTGTGTTGTTACCAAGGGTATAATGGATGGTGGCTATGCAGGTTTACGCAAGAATGAGTGAAGCATGAGGCATTAGCCATGTGTTTGACATGTTTCAAATTGCTATAATCCAGCATTAAACACACCCAGCAATTCATGCCATTTCTTGCAGCCATAATCTTGAATAAAGCGTGCACAACCACTTATTATATAAATTAGTATATGACTCCCTGTTATAGTCACAACAGTGCTTTTGTGTTTATTTTGCATCAAGATGTAGTCTTTTATTTGTACAAATAGCAGGATATAAAGACATAGCTCAATTAGACCTCCTTACTTTATGATAGGGTAGTACTGAATGCTAGACTTGGTTTTATTTTTACCTCTTAGAGTTATAGGTTTCATTGGTATAAACATGTGAGATAGACATTTGCCAGAGCGATAACAGAAACCTGCTTGTATCCTCTTTCATATTCACTAAAATGTTGAGAAGTTTGAAACTTGACCTGGGCAAGTCCAGTTAGCTGTATTATCTCAACCACCACCAGGGACACTATCGGTCCTTGTTGCTCACTCAACCTTTTCCCTCTGATCTTCTGTATCATCTTTGCTCTCCCTTTCTCTCATCTGCCCTATGTCTCTCCCCTTTCTTCTTCTCTTTCACGACCTTTTGTGTGTATGTATATGTATGTGTATGTATGAGTGGATATAGATTAAATAATAGGCAGATCTAACTGTACATGTCAAGGATGGTAAGAAAGGAAAAATAACCTCTACTTCCCACACACTTGCCTATTCACATACACAGATACTCCATCTTATAATCATGGTGCCTCATTATTCAACCTGGTTTTTTTTTGGCATCCTATTATTTAATCAAAACAAATGGATGAAAAAAAAACAACTTCCTAAAAAACTAAGAATAAACAACAGTGCCTATAAAAAAAATAACTATTTCTCTCTATGAACTTTTCTTAAAATCATTTACCGTGACAATAAAAGACATTTTATGTCCACTCTCTGGTTTCTTTAAGTGTATAATTTATTTAATCAAATAAATGCATTAAATCCTAAATATTTTGAATATGGCATTGAACAGAATGAACCATAAGATTAAAGAGTAATCATATATTCTTAAATAATTATCCATCATTTTAAGTTATCAATATTAAATATTACTAAATATTTTCATGCAGATTCACACAAGGAAGTGTTAAGCATGGGGAAAATATACATAGGTAACAAGAAATCACATACATTCCTCAAAATATGAGCTAAATACTGATTTTGAAAGCTTGACTAAGATGTAAAACTTCTGAAAGAAACTAGCATTTAAATAATGATAACTTTATTGCCCTTCTGGAATTAATTCATCATAGATACTATGCACAGTGCATTTGAAATCTAGCACTGCTTTGCTAAAAGTCTTTAATGCTAAGATTGCCTAATAAATCAAAATGCCAAATATGAAGGACATAGTTGAATGTGTAAGAACAAAAATTGAACAAGTACATGAATATTTTTAGTTTTGAAAAACTGAAACAGGGTGTCCTTTAAAATATGATTTGGAGAAGGATATCTGGTGTTATAGTGAGTGATACCATCTTTATTATAATAATGATACCACCTTAAGTAAATGAAAATTAAGTTGGGTATAAAGTATTTGCCACTGCTTTTCACTTGTTTAAACAACATGCCTAAAACACTATGCACCAATTAAGGTTACCTTTCTGGGAAAAAAATATTTAATTAGTAAAAATTCAAATTTTCATTCAAAAAGGTTAGTATGCCAAACATCCAAAGTCGTAGGGCATTTCAACATGGTATTCTTTTTTTATTTAATAATGATCATGACTATCTTTAGCAAACAGAATAAGATCTTCAAGAATGACAAACATCTTGGAAACACAAGAGTAGATCAAATAAAAATCTTACTTTTCACTTCAATCAGCTATTAATTAATTCAGCAACTTAGTATGTTATGTTTTGCTCCAGGATTATAATTAAAATAAGATTTAAAACACAAGCAACAAAACACAAGTATTTCACTATGAAAATAGCATAAAATGCTAAAATTGCTTTATCTCTGTGCTATTTCATTTAAATATAGTATAGCAGTAAATTTGAAAGAATGGGAGCTATTCAGATGTATTTTCCTGCAACATTATGCTTCTGCATCTTATAGTTCAATAATCTCCATCCACAAATATAACTGGAAGGTATTTGATAATACTGATGATTTTGGTGAACT